>NW_026442070.1:0-9061 GCF_026898425.1 Galleria mellonella
AGTCGCAAGGCATACTCGGCATCTCTCCCCCAACCGGTGTGGATGGTGCTGTTGAGCACGCCCAGGCAGGATGTCGGGTGCCGCATGCGTGCGCTAACCAAGAGCTACCACCTCCTAATCCAGGGTGTTATGCGACTCCCGTGCCCATTGGATGATTTGCAGCCAGGAGGTAAATTCGGCTGTATTCTAACGGAGCCTTCCCAACACCGGGCCGAATTGGGAAGTAACGGTGGCCTTACCGCGTCAAGGGGCTCTGGCGTGGCGGACCTTTCCTAGTTCCCCTTAAAAAGACATAGACCCGACAGCTCACCCTGTTGAGCCAAGGGTCGTAAGAACAAGATGACAACAACAACAACAAAAACAAAAAACAACAACAACAAAACTGGACAACGGACAAGGCAACGACAACAAGGACAACGGACACGGAGAAAAGAGGAGAGCGGAGCAGTGGAAGGCAGGGGAGGTCGAGGGGCTAGGCGGAAGTTTAGCTTCCTCGACGCTCTCTCGCCAGAGGAGCGGGCGCTGTTTGAGGAGCACGCCAGGGAGGATGACGACGACATGCCCTCTTGCAGCGGCGGCGCTCGCCTGGTGGTAACGCCTGGTGCCGCTGCAGCAGCAACGAGGCACCAAGACCCCCGCCGGCAGGCGGTAGTGGGTCGGCCTCGGGCGAGTCGCATCGGGCAGAGCCTGACGGCGCTCGAAGGAGAAGGAGGGAGAGGCGCAGAAGAGGTGGGCAACGCCCCCTCCCAGAAGCTGGCCAACCCGGCGGGTGCGACGACCCTCACAGGAAGGCATGAGTGGTTCCACCATGAAGTGGTACCTACGGCACCTCCGTGATGGGAATGAAACCCGGAGGCAGCGGAGGCTCTAGCCAGGAGCAAGAGCCAAGGGAGCAACGCATCCCAGCAAAGGGGAACGACAGCAACGTGCCAGCTCGCGCGCAAGGCAGCGGTAACAGCAACCGTGGCCCGGTCAGCACACGGACCGTAAGGCGTGGCGACAGCAGGGCAGCGCCCGCGGGCACGTACGCCCAAGCCGGAAAAAGGAAGAGCGGCCAAATCACGCCGCAGGAGCCCCCCGATCCAAAAGGGTGCGAGGCACAGATACAAAGGCAGCCGGGGGCCAACCATCTGGACCGGCTCCTCACCGGGTGGAGGAGGGGCGGCGCGGATATGCGGATGCTGTCAGAGGCATCCGCATGGCTGTTCTGCCTTTCAAATACCCGGCGGAGTCGCTGAAACCGGAGGAGCTCACCGTGCTTCAGGACATCCTGATGGACGAGGCGTCCAAAGGAGAGGACTACACGGCGTCCTTCCTGGGCATCGACTTCAGGGAGGCATGATGCAGGTGGACTGCCTGGACGAGTCGTCCGCCGACTGGCTGAGGGAGCACGCTCCAAAGCTGGGAAGTGGCTGGACGGGCCCTGTCCTCTGCGCGAAGAGGGTGGAGGATGTGCCAATCATGCACAGCATGACAATGTTCCTCCCTCGGAGCGGGGACAGGACCTATGAGTACGCCTTGAGCCTGGTGAGGAACCAGAACCGGGGACTCAGTATCTCGGCCTGGTGTGTTGTCAGTAGCAGCAAGGAAAGGAAAAGCTAGGCGACATACGAGGATGGAGACTGTTACACCTGTACATAGACGACGAATCGTACAAGTACGTCCGGGCAGCGAGCTTCCGCCTGTTTTACAGGTTTAGCACGGTGGTCATGCGGCCCCACAAGCCTGCTGACACCGCGAGCAAGGAAGCAAAACGCCTGCGACACAGGACAAGGGCGTCGATAACCAGGCAGTGCCAGAGTCCGCCCCGTTGGTAGCACGGATGGAGGTGGACGAGTTGTCGGAGCAGCCCTGCGCAAGCAAGGTCTGGACAGGCAGTTGGCAGCAACGACCACTGACGTCCTGGATGCCCAGGGAACACGGAGCTACCCTCCACGCAGGAGCTCCTAGAGGGACTAGGAGACGCCCAATGGACAGCAGTGCGGTTGACGGCGGGGCAGAGGCTCTCTTTCCTCGAGCCCATACTATGATAGCCGTCAACATGGAAATTGCCCAAGTGAACCTGCATCACGCGGCGGCAGCCTCAGCTGTCATTACGAGCAGGTTCACAGCGGATAAACTGGGCATCACTGCTGATCCAAGAGCCTTGGGTCTACAGAGGAGAGGTAAAGGCCTCAAGACGGAGGCAAAACAAGGTAATCTGGGATCTCTCCAGCGAGAGACCTAGATCGTGCATAGTGGTCAGGAATAATATTGATGTCTTCTGCATTTCAGAGTTCCTGACGCAGGATGACAACGCAACGAATCAGGACAACGGATACGGACCACGACAGGGAGAAGGTAAGAGCAGGCGGAGCAGCTGGAGGCCGGGGAGGTCAGGGAGCCAAACGGAAGTTTAGCTACCTTGATGCTCTCTCGCCAGAGAGAGGAGCGGGCGCTGTTCGAGGAGCATGCCAGGGAGGACGAAGACGACATGCCCTCTAGCAGCGGCGCCCGCCGCTCAACAGACGTCAAGACCGCTGATGCAGCCCAAGGCACCACCAGGACCCACCGAAATAGGCCTAGCCACTCGGACTCGGGAGAGTCGCATCGGGCAGAGGCCGGTGGCGCACGCAGGAGAAGAAGGAGGCGCAGAGGGGGGAGGGCAGAGATCTCTCCCAACGGCGGACAGACACGGCGGGTATGATGACCCTCGGAAGAAGGCCATGAGCGGTGCCTGCCTGAAGTGGTATCTGCGGTACCTCCGGGATGGGATGACCCCCGAAGCGGCGGAATCCCTGGCCAAGCGACGGTACGCGGATACCGCGATATCCCCAACAAGGGAACGGGGCAAAGCAGCGTCGGAAAGTGCGCAAGGCAGCCGGTCTATAGACCGTGGCCAGGTTAGTGCATCACTGACCGAAAAGCGCGGTGACGGGAAGGCGGTCACCTTTGCAGAGACCGTAAAGAGGAAGAGCGGTCAACTGACACCACAGGCGCCCCCAGTTCGAAAAGGCTGAGGGACAGCAGCAGGAGAGCCGAAGGACAACCATCAGCACCGGCTCCCCCCGGGTGGGAGGAGGGGCGGCGCAGGTATGCGGACGCTGTCAAAGGCATCCGCATGGCTGTACTGCCTCAAGCCTACCCGGCGGTGTCGTTGGAGTCGGAGCAGCTCACGGTGCTCCAAAACCTCCTCCTGGAAGAGGTAGCCGGCGGAGCTGAATACGCGGCGTCCTTTCTCGGAGTTGAATTTAGAGGTGGCATGCTACAGGTGGACTGCAATGACCAGGCGTCCGCCGACTGGCTGCGGGAATTTACCCCAAAGTTAAGTGGCTGGACCGGTCCAGTCCTCTGTGCAAAAAGGGCGGAGGACCTGCCGGTCATGCACAGGATGACGGTGTTCCTCCCCCGCAGCGACGACAAGCCGTACCAGTTTGCCCTGAACTTAATCAAGAACCAAAACCGGGGCCTTAGCATCGCGGCCTGGCGAGTCGTCAGTAGCCAGCTGGAGGACAAAGGAGATCTACGAGGATGGAGACTGTACCTGTACATAGATGATGAATCGTACAGGTACATACGTGCAGCGAGCTTCCGCCTGTTTTACAGGTTCAGCATGGTGGTCATGAGGCCGCACAAACCCGTGACCACAGGAAGCAAGGAGGACGGGAAGACTGCCACCCAGCCGAGTGGTAGCGCGTCAACACGGACAGGAACGATGGCAAGCAAGGAGATGGAGAGGATGCAGGTGGACGCCGTGGCAAAACAACCGGGCGTGAGCAGGGTTGAGCAGACCACGAAGGTCGCTACCGCTGACGTCCTGGATGCCCAGGAAACCGAGCTACCCTCCACCCAGGAACTCCTCGAGGGACTAGAGGACCACGACCAAGTGGACAGCAGCGCGAACGACGGAGGGGATGTGGACATGCCCCCCCTCGAGCCACTACCTTAATGGCCGTCGACGTGGAAGTTGCCCAAGTGAACCTGCATCACGCGGCGGGGGCCTCAGCGGTGATTACGAGCAGGTTCACAGCGGATAAGTTGGGCGTTCTGTTGATCCAAGAACCTTGGATCTACAAAGGAGAGGTCAAAGGCCTCAAGACGGAACAAAACAAGGTAATCTGGGACATCTCCAGCGAGAGACCTAGATCGTGCATAGTGGTCAGGAATAATATCAATGTCTTCTGCATTTCAGAGTTCCTGACGCAGGATTTGGTGGCGGTACAGGCCAGAGACTGGGAGGGCAAAAGCTTCGTCCTGGCATCAGCCTACTTCCCAGGGGAGACAGCAGCGGCACCCCCTGAGGGGTGGTGGAAAGGCTCGTGGAGTACTGCAAGAGGCACAGGCTGCCCCTCATCATCGGATGTGATGCGAATGCTCACCACGTGGAATGGGGAGCACGGATTGCAACGCAAGGGGTGAGTCTCTATTAGAGTATGTATTAGGTAGTAATTTAGCAATTGAGAATGTGGGTTGTGAACCCACTTTTATAACTATAAGCAGGAGGGAGGTGCTGGACATCACCTTCAGCAGCGAGCATGCTAACGGATGGGTCTCAGGGTGGAGGGTTTCAACGGAGCCCTCCCTGTCAGACCACAGAATAATAAGGTTCGCACTGAAGGTGAAGGTCAGGCAACTTCCCCCGAGACGCAACCCTCGAAGAACAAACTGGGGTGCCTTCAGGGAAAACTAAAGGAGGGTTACAAAGGCAGGTCAGATCGATGATAGCGTTACGGGCCTGGGGATAGAGAGCAGGGTGTTGGCACTAAATGTGTCATCATTCACTAAAGCCTACAATGATAGCTGCCCCCAAATAGCGCCCACAGATAGACGCAACTGTCCCTGGTGGACAAGAAAGCTCGCAGACCTCAGGAAAAAGGTACGCAGCCTATTTAACAAGGCGAAGCGTACAGGGGTCTGGGAGGAGTACAGGTGCTACCTAACTCTATACAATAAAGAGATTAGGTCAGCAAAACAACACAGTTTTAGGAGCTTCTGCGAAAAAGTCTCCTCCACACCAGAAGCGGCGCGGCTGCACAAAGCTCTGGCCAGTGGGAAGATGACACGGAACTGGCTATCAAAAGGAGTGACGGGACGTTTACGACCAGCGCGGAGGACAGGCGTCAGAGCTTCTGCGTGCTCACTTCCCGGAGACCATCCCGGTGTACCAGAGTCTACCTGTGAGCGAACATAGGCCAACCCGCTTGGATTGGGTAATCGCTAAACAGCTAGTTACTGACTGGGACTCGATCAAGTGGGCTATGGCCTCGTTCGAAAAATTCAAGTCTCCGGGGGTGGATGGCATCTTCCCGGCGTTTTTGCAACAGGGCGAGCAGCTGTTGCTACCTCACCTTGTTCGGCTGCTAAGGGAGAGCCTTGCACTGGCGTACATCCCGGACCCATGGAGGACGGCAGAGGTGATCTTCATACCAAAAGCAGGAAGGGAGGACTCCTTTGGCCAAATCCCACAGGCCGATCAGTCTAACCTCCTTCCTGCTGAAGAGATGGAAAAGATCATTGACAACAATATAAGGTCGACGGCGCTGAGGTCTCACTCTGGATTCTGCTCAGCTTGCGATGGAAGCAGCAAGATCAACCAAACGCTCTGTACCAGTTGCCAAGGCAACAAAAGCACTGATGGTATGCAAACGGCTGGCGGGTAGATCCTGGGGCTGTAAGCCAAAGATCATTAGGTGGTTGTACACCATGATTGTCCGACCGATTACTACATACGGGGCGGTATCCTGGGCCTCCGTGGCGGCACAGGCTTCGGTGGTAACCCAACTGGCTAGACTTCAGCGGTTAGCATGTGTGTGCATGACGGGAGCAATGCGGACCTGCCCTACGGCAGCTCTGGAGGTCCTGATGGAACTCACACCGCTCCATATAATAATAGGTCAAGTAGCCAAGCACTCACTTCTGCAGATAACAGCAGAGGGTGGTGGCAAAGGCAAATAATCTCGTCCCAGAGGATGGAGAGAATAAGTGGCGATATCCATTGCCCTCCTCCCGAGGGACGGCATCAGTACCAAAACGTTAACTTCACGAGGAAGTTTAAGGTTACCCTTGGTAGCAAGAGTGAGTGGAACGACCCCACTCTTGAGCAAATGCTGAGGGATAGCACATTGAGGTGGTACACCGACGGCTCGAAAATGTCGGAAGGAATCGGTGCAGGTATCGCAGGTCCGCGTACCAAGCTCTCCATACCGATGGGAAGTTTTCCGAGCATTTTCCAGGCCGAAGTTCTGGCCATAAGTCGGTGTATAGAGATAAACCTCCATCGCAACTATCGGAATGAGCGAATAACTATTCTCAGCGATAGCCAGGCGGCACTAAAAGCGATCTCCTCTTACGAGATCAAATCGCTACTAGTGCAGGAGTGTGAGAAAGGCTAAAGCCTTAGCTGAACGAAAAGAACCAGGTACACACCTGATCTGGGTGCCTGGTCACAGGGGAATAGCCGGCAATGAACTGGCTGACGAGCTTGCCCGCTCCGCAGCCTCCACTACTATGGTGGGGCCCGAACCATTCACTGGAGTGGGTCCCCATACGGTGAAGGAGCTGCTCCGCAAGGAGGAAAGAGCGTGCAGGGAGACACATTGGCAGCGAGCGCATGGGATGCGTCATGCCAAACTGTTAGTTGGGGGTATAACCATAAGAGGTTCGAGGCTATAATTAATCTCCCAAGAAATAAACTCAGGCTCCTGGTCGCATTCTACACCGGCCACTGTAAGCTAAAAAGGCATCTATCGAACATGGGCCTTTCATCTTGCGCTAACTGTCGGTTCTGCGACAGTGAGCCTGAAACCCCGGAGCACCTGCTATTCGACTGTAACGCAGTCTGTAGGCGCAGGTCGAAGGCCCTCGGATCCATGTTTCCGGATAGGGATCACACTGCCTCGCTAGCACCCAGTAGGATATTGGACTTTATCAATATGCTGGGGCTTAGTGAGTCCCTGTGAGTTAGGAGAGGGCACAATAGACCCATGGTCGCAGTGCATGCCTCAATTAATAATCTATCCCCATTGTTGATAGAGACAGGCCTTTTGAGGCCCTGAAGCTCATTAAACTATCTTGGCCAATGGGTCCTACGTCAACAAGATGGATACAAATACAAATACTAAAACAACAACAACAAACCACGATGAATCGACAACGCAACGAATCAGGACAACGGATACGGACCACGACAGGGAGAAGGTAAGAGCAGGCGGAGCAGCTGGAGGCTGGAGGGGGAGGTCAGGGAGCCAAACGGAAGTTTAGCTACCTTGATGCTCTCTCGCCAGAGGAGCGGGCGCTGTTCGAGGAGCATCCAGGGAGGACGAAGACGACATGCCCTCTAGCAACACCCCGCCGAATTGGACGTCAAGCGCTGATGCCGCGCCAAGGCACCACCAGGACCCACCGAAATAGGCCTAGCCACTCAAGACTCGGGAGAGTCGCATCGGGCAGAGGCCGGTGGCGCACGCAGGAGAAGAAGGAGGCGCAGGAGGGGACTCAGGGGCAGAGATCTCTCCCAACGGCGGACAGACACGGCGGGTATGATGACCCTCGGAAGAAGGCCATGAGCGGTGCCTGCCTCAAGTGGTATCTGCGGTACCTCCGGGATGGGATGACCCCCGAAGCGGCGGAATCCCTGGCCAAGCGACGGTACGCGGATACCGCGATATCCCCAACAAGGGAACGGGGCAAAGCAGCGTCGGAAAGTGCGCAAGGCAGCCGGTCTATAGACCGTGGCCAGGTTAGTGCATCACTGACCGAAAAGCGCGGTGACGGGAAGGCGGTCACCTTTGCAGAGACCGTAAAGAGGAAGAGCGGTCAACTGACACCACAGGCGCCCCCAGTTCGAAAAGGCTGAGGGACAGCAGCAGGAGAGCCGAAGGACAACCATCAGCACCGGCTCCCCCCGGGTGGAGGAGGGGCGGCGCAGGTATGCGGACGCTGTCAAAGGCATCCGCATGGCTGTACTGCCTCAAGCCTACCCGGCGGTGTCGTTGGAGTCGGAGCAGCTCACGGTGCTCCAAAACCTCCTCCTGGAAGAGGTAGCCGGCGGAGCTGAATACGCGGCGTCCTTTCTCGGAGTTGAATTTAGAGGTGGCATGCTACAGGTGGACTGCAATGACCAGGCGTCCGCCGACTGGCTGCGGGAATTTACCCCAAAGTTAAGTGGCTGGACCGGTCCAGTCCTCTGTGCAAAAAGGGCGGAGGACCTGCCGGTCATGCACAGGATGACGGTGTTCCTCCCCCGCAGCGACGACAAGCCGTACCAGTTTGCCCTGAACTTAATCAAGAACCAAAACCGGGGCCTTAGCATCGCGGCCTGGCGAGTCGTCAGTAGCCAGCTGGAGGACAAAGGAGATCTACGAGGATGGAGACTGTACCTGTACATAGATGATGAATCGTACAGGTACATACGTGCAGCGAGCTTCCGCCTGTTTTACAGGTTCAGCATGGTGGTCATGAGGCCGCACAAACCCGTGACCACAGGAAGCAAGGAGGACGGGAAGACTGCCACCCAGCCGAGTGGTAGCGCGTCAACACGGACAGGAACGATGGCAAGCAAGGAGATGGAGAGGATGCAGGTGGACGCCGTGGCAAAACAACCGGGCGTGAGCAGGGTTGAGCAGACCACGAAGGTCGCTACCGCTGACGTCCTGGATGCCCAGGAAACCGAGCTACCCTCCACCCAGGAACTCCTCGAGGGACTAGAGGACCACGACCAAGTGGACAGCAGCGCGAACGACGGAGGGGATGTGGACATGCCCCCCTCGAGCCACTACCTTAATGGCCGTCGACGTGGAAGTTGCCCAAGTGAACCTGCATCACGCGGCGGGGGCCTCAGCGGTGATTACGAGCAGGTTCACAGCGGATAAGTTGGGCGTTCTGTTGATCCAAGAACCTTGGATCTACAAAGGAGAGGTCAAAGGCCTCAAGACGGAACAAAACAAGGTAATCTGGGACATCTCCAGCGAGAGACCTAGATCGTGCATAGTGGTCAGGAATAATATCAATGTCTTCTGCATTTCAGAGTTCCTGACGCAGGATTTGGTGGCGGTACAGGCCAGAGACTGGGAGGGCAAAAGCT